>NC_012876.2:17707981-17708833 GCF_000003195.3 Sorghum bicolor | reverse complement strand
GCACACGCAGCAGCAGAGGGCACAAGCGAGCGCTCAGGAGAATGGGGTCGGGGTGCGTTGGGAGAGGAGGGGATGGGGTCTGGATGCGTGGGCACGAGTGGAGGACAGGCACGAGTGGAGGAAAGTGGCTCTGATTGGTGGCAAGGAGTGAGGCGCGGGGTGAGGAGGCTTCACCATGAGAGTCGGTAGACGGGTCCTGGATACGTGTTTTAAGTAGGATATATATACAAGTGCTATTCTACACCCTAGGTGTAGAATACTATTCTACACCGAACTGTTATACTGAGAAAAATTCAGTATCTCTCATTATTCGTGTTTCAGTATTTTTTCAGTATTTCATGGTCCTGAGTGTTGGACAAGTTGATACTAAACACTCTCCAGTACTGCTCAGTATTTTTTCTACTCAGTTTTGACTTGCGGTGTAGAATAATATTCTACCTAGGGTGTATAATAGCGCTACCGTATATATATATATATATATATATATATATATATATATATATATATATATATATATATATATATATATATATATATATATATATATATATATATATATATATATATATATATATATATATATATATATATATATATATATATATATATATATATATATATATATATATATATATATATATATATATATATATATATATATATATATATATATATCTCTCTCTCTCTCTCTCTCTCTATCTATATATATATATATATATGTATATATATCTCACACTCTCTCTCTCTCTCTCTCTCTCTCTCACACACTCTCTCTCTGTGTGTGACACTTTCTCTGAGAGAGCGCGTCTCCACCCCCATATATATAGATACACACATACACACACACACACA